>NC_048232.1:88568708-88574944 GCF_002007445.2 Ailuropoda melanoleuca | reverse complement strand
CCCTGGCCGGGCTTGCCTGCTCCATCATCAAGTGCAATCTCCTTTTCCAGGACCTGCTCCCCTGCAGCCGAGCACAGCGCCGGGACCCTGCCCAGGCCCCGGAACACACCAGAGGGGCCAAGTGAGCCTCTCAGATAAAAGAGGAAATAAGGTTCTGGACCCCAGCTCCCCTCAATCACACCTATAGGGAGGGCAGCTCCAGGCAGGGAGCATAGACCCACGTCAGCATCCATGGAGGTCCAGGTGAGACGGCGGTGAAAGCTAAGGACTACAGTCTCTAAACCTAAAATGGTTTTTAAGGCCTGAAAGAGAATGTTTTCCAATGTGTGCATCTGGGAATACAAAAAATGTGACAAAGATTTAAAAATGGAATCCTCTGAAGTTACACAATAACCGAGCACCTTCCATGATAGAATATAATTCTGTGGGACTTGGCTCTAGTCCGGAAGATGCAGGCTTGTAGAGCTACAGTTGAGCAAGGTCACCAGGATTTTCTGCTGAGGCCAAGATGGAACTCCTTTCCACTCCTCTCACCCCAANCGGAACTCCTTTCCACTCCCCTCACCCCAACTCTTCTGTGACAAGCCACAGCCCGGGGAGGAGGAGGGGGTCCTGCACAGACCACCCCCCCCACGCCTCCCTGCACAACTTCCAACTGACCACAGCTGGTGGAGGGGCACACACTTGCCCCGGGCCGTCCTCACCACCCTCGCCCTTAAGGGTTACCCTTCACTTCACCCTATCGATCCAGCCTGCTCTTCTTGTCACATCCTGAGCCCCTCCCCCAATCACCTTCTTCCCATCCTACCCGCAGGCATGGAAATGTCTCCTGGAGCCACTTTGCATTTTGGACAGACTATGAGTACCGAGAGAGCAAGGAACGTGGACTGCTCTGGATGCCACTCCCCACCTGGAACCCTACAGATCCCAGCTGAAGTTCCAGACGAACACTCGCTACAGCCACAAATACACTCATCTGACCCGAGAGCTTAAGAATGTTCCACGGAGAAACTATGGATGGATGAAGCAAAAGGTTACCTTGAAATGTTGCACAGCCAGCCCCTAAATATGCACAAACCGTTAGAAATTTAACAGGAACCACAGAAATAAATATAGAATCAAGATCTTACCATCTACTGCTCAGTGAATCAAGAAAAACAATGTTAATTAAAATGCTGAGTGATGACAAGGGTGAAGAAACTCTTCCTCTCGCTCCGGGCTGGTCCCAATATATATACAGCACCTTGGAAACAGTGGTACCCGTTCACCCCATAACCCACTCCTGCAAATCTGTTTTCAGGGACTGTTGGCAACCTGACGCACCACGCGATCCCATCTCAGTGATGATCACAGGGAAAGGCCGCCCACCACTGTGAGCAGACCGTAGCGTCGCCGCAGGGCAGGACATCACACAGCCGCCTTCCCGGTGGCTATGAAGGCCGTGAAGTAACAAGATGGGACGGCGTGACGAATGCAGGGGGTACACGCCGAACATGCTGCCGGGTCATCATGTCTAAGACGCTGCAGACAAAGTGCAACAGAAACACTAACCCTCTTCCACACGGGCTACTCGTGTCCGGCTGGAGATGGTCTGGGGGAGGGCTCCCCTCTCCTCTGACGTTTCCACCACATCCTCTCCCTCCCGGGGAAATCAGAGTCTGGCACTTTTCAAGCAAGCAGCAAAGGGGCCTGCTGGGACCCAAACCGTGCTCCGCGACCAGCACCAGCCAAGGGCACGCAGGGGCGCAGCAAGCCCGGCTCACAGCCTGTCCTTCAGGTCTGCCAAGGAGCCGGGAGGTTCACATGTGGAAATCTCAATCCTCACACAGTGACAGGAAGCCAGTGGCCGGCCCAGGACACAGTCCTAGTAGCACAAAGCCTGGTCCCGAAGGACCCAGGAGGGAGCCAAACCCCGCCACAGCTCTGAGCGGTCATGACAGGGACCCGGGCAGGACGGCCGCCTTCTCCTTGTAGTCATTAACAAAAGGTCACAGAAAATTGGGCTGGAAACCTTGAGAATACCTCCCACACTTGGGACACACCAGGCCAAGCTCCTGAAAGTGATTCTTAGGTTAACTTTTACTTTTTGAATCTCTTCCAGAGCACATAAAAGGGAAGGTAATTACCAGGGATGCTGGGCCTCAAAAGAAGAATCTATAAATCCAGAACACACATGGACAAGAGGGGCACCCCTGCAGGGGTAGCCTTGATGGCAGGAGCTCTCTGCACCCCAGCA
The DNA here is from genome assembly GCF_002007445.2 of Ailuropoda melanoleuca. NCBI lineage: Eukaryota > Metazoa > Chordata > Mammalia > Carnivora > Ursidae > Ailuropoda > Ailuropoda melanoleuca. Next base: position 88,572,708 of record NC_048232.1, on the reverse strand, counting down.
CAGGGTGTCCCCATCCCCAACTGCTTCTTAGTAAGGAGCAGGACGTGCCACCCTTACACTGGGGGCAATAAACTGCCCCCATCCCACCCCATGCAGGGCATTCCTAGGTTGGGGGGGCAGCCCACAACTTCACTCCAGCAGCCCCGTGCATGTGAGGGGTGCTGCAGGGGCACAGAGTCAGGACACGAGCCAGGAGGGGCAGGGGTGAAGGGAGGTGTCCCAGTGCCTCTGCCTGCCCCCATCATGAATGTCCACCATGCCAAGTCTACCTGCCCTTTGCCCTTGACACTGCCTGGTAGGGAGGCCTCTGTAACCAAGGACACAGCCACTGAGGCACTGTCCCAGCAAGAGGCAGAGTAACCGGACGTGCATGGGGACAAGTCCAGGCCCTGGGCCCCTCACTGGTCCCACCGTAAAATGCCGACCTTAGTAGCACAGAGCAGCAGGCCCTTATCTGTGCTGCAACTGACAGCCAGCAGAGAGCCAACATCACCCCCTCCTCTCTTCATCATAACGACATCTGTCCTTGTCCAGGGCAATATGGCTCAGGCCTAGGCTGACTTCAAGAAGTGCTCACCAATAAAACAGGCTTCTTGTGCGCCTACCCTCAGGGTGACGGCTCCCAGATGAACCATTCCTGCCAGGGCAGCTCAGGGAAGACTCTGCTGGGACCTCCTCTCACTGTTTTCTTGTTCTTTCCTCCTTTGGGGTGACAACAATCCTTTCATATAAGGGGCAAGTGACAGAGTCCCCCCTTCTGCCTTCAACCCACTTCCACAGAGGAAGGCCAGCCAGCACCCCACCACCAGGTAAACCCCACCGTGGCCAACGGGCTGGAGCAAAGCCCGGGGTTCTGAACAGAGGTCCTCCTCGGGGTAAGTGAGCAAAGGGAACTAGCCGATTTGGCAGCAAAGCGTGGGTGGCGCTGAAGAAGGCGTGGCCGAGGGAGCCGCCCCAGGACACCGCAGAGCGGGATGAGCGGCAGACGGAGCAGCCTCCTCCCCCACACACCCTTCTAGAGCCTGGACGCTGCGTGAGACCATATCCGGCCACGTGAGGACCCAGCAAACATGATGTCCCCACTCCACATCCTACAAACAGGACGGTCTGCAAACCGCCAGCCGGCTCACGAACAGGCCTCCCGAGCGTCTGACCCACAGTCCTGTGAACGCCGCTGGTGCTGGGTCTCCTCGTCCTCAGCACCGCGTGGCCGCTACCCCGGTACCCCCCCCCCACCTGGGGCTTTCCTCCCTCCGCTCTCCTGGCCCAGCGCCCCCAGGTGCCCTGGAGGCAGGCACCGCCTGTGTTCTCTCGCTCAGTCCTCGGTACAGTGGCAAGTGACCACTGCGGCCCCGGGGACCCTGATTTAACTCACTGGTTATGGAGACACACTTCAGTAATGTCCCCGCAAGTGTATTATTTGTATCTAACATGTCACAGTCACCCCCTCCCGATGGCGGCAGAGCTCTCGGGCTGTGCGCTGAGCGAGTGCAGACCTGGCCTCAGGTGTGTGGGGGGCAGCCCCCCACCTTACCCCGGGCCAGCTGCCCCAGGAGGACACATGCCCTCCCTCACGTGGCAGATGAAGCCAGTCCTCCCGCAGGTTTCCTCTAACAGCCCCTGGTTTTCTACAACCTTCTGTCCAGATGCCTGAAGAAGTTAGACAGGCTGTTTAAGGTCACACTGAAGATAAAATATTCACGAATATATCACCTCAGAGCTCAGTAAAGCCATGACGAGCCATTACCCGCAGTGTGACCTTGCGTGAGACATCCGGCTCTGTCACCTCAGATTCCCAGCCAGGGGCTCCAGCAGCCTGGCTCTGGGGATGTGCGGACCCAGACTCAGGGCTGCAGGGTCCTGGCCACTGCTCTCTGACTCCTCGTGAACCAGAACCTGGACGAGGCCGGGGCACCCGTGCCTGTGACGGCCCGGCTCCAGCCAGAAGACACTTTGATTATAAGCCCCGTTATTTCTGCCCACATATTCCAGCTCCTCCTCCAGAGCCACGAAGACCAAGTCCGATGCCAGCACCAGGCCCGGCCCCGGCACACAGGCAGCACCTGCGTCCCCAGAAATCTCTCCCCAGCCTCGGCTCCTCCCTCCTCGCTCTTCACGGCAGGTGGGAGCACCCTACCCACTGGTCTGTGTGACGGATTCCTTCAACAGGCATTTCTGGTCATCCCCGTGTGCCTCCCAACCAGGCACTCGGGAACTAAGGGGTCTGTCCCAACGACTCCACAGCCTACCAGGGGTCCACGGTCCCCCAGAAAGAAGTGACAGTGAGCCGCTGCCCCCTTCGTGGCTCTGAAGGAGCTGGGGCTTCTCAGACATCAAAGAATCTGCTGACACCTGGGGGCTCCAGGGACACATGCGGAGAGGCCACACCACACCGCTGACTTCCACTGTGTCACCCAAACCCCCGGTTCTTTCTCAAACTTGCAGGTCCAGGCTCTCCCAGCCATAGCATGCACTCCACTCCGCTGAGCCAGTTCTCACCAGGAACTGTCCCTCCACCCAGCTCCAGACCTGACTGTGACTTTGCAATAGCTCTTTCGGGCAGTGAACGAGTGGCCACCCACAAGGAGCTGCCCTGTCTGGCCTGTTGCTGGGCAGACGCACTGGACAGTCCCTCCTCACATAACTTCCCAGAAATGAAGATTTTATCTGTTACAAATTTAGAACTCAGAGACTAAAATGTTGAACAACTTTCTTTTCTTGCTCCAAGGACAAATCAGAATTTCACCTACAAAAGCAGGAGGTGACTGTCCATGTCAGCGACTATGTGGAAGCTGACAGGTGTCCCAAGCCCCCACCCAGAACGTCACTCGTTCCCAGGAAGCACCCGGACCAGACTCACCCCCATACACCTGGCCAACTGTGCTGGAGCAAACCAGGCCTGCAGATGGAAGGGTTCTTCTCCTTAGTGTCCAAGCCCTGAATGAGCTCTGATAAAACCCAACCTGATTGAAATATGAATCAAAGTCTTAGAGTCGTTAAGGACATTCTAGATACTTCTTTACACACTACTTCTAAATCCCCAGGACACTGACTTTACTGCCACTCTGAAAGAGTGGGGACACCCTCTCCCAGCTCCTTCCTGCAAAGTTAGCAGCAGCAGCACAGTCTTGCTGAATATTCTCATTTCTAAATCCTTGCCCAGCTGACAGTGATCTATGCCTGCTCCCGTAGGAGGGCAGACATGAAAAGCTTACGACCTCAAGTCTTAACGGGCTTATGAAAAAGTATGTTGTAAGGAGACCTGCTTCTCCAGTTTTATTCGATTAACCCAATCCATCAGCTTCAACATCACCTGATGCACGGCGAATCCGGGCTGCGGCACCCTGAAGGCTCGGGAGCGCCGCACGGCTGCCACCTGGCCCCCCATGCAGAGCTCCCGCGGGGGGCTGCACTCAAAGGGTGCTCTCCACCCCACCCAGGGGTGGCCAGTGACACTCCTGCAGTTACAGCGCAGCCAGGAGAGGAGCTGGGAGGAGAGGTCCAAAAGGACCACCCCTGGGACAAAGGATGGAAGCCGTGGGGGCAACCCTGGGCAGGATTTACATTCGGCACCCATCACTAAGGCAGCCAGAACCTGAAGTCCAAGCCCAGGATGCCGCGTAGGTGCAGAGCCGGCACCAGCCCTCACACCCGTGGCCCCTCCACCAGCCCCCGGGAACCGCTCAGCCGGGCCACCCCACCTGCCAGCTCCTCTCTCTGGGCCACTGGGCTTTATTCACCGAGGCTACCGCCTACTGAGAGGGTGCTGGGGGGCTGACAAGGATGACTGACAAGAGCTGTGTGCCGGGCCCTGGCACCCTCAACTCAGGACTTCCTGCAGAAGGGCTGGTGGGCCTGGAGGTCCAGCCACAGCAACAGGCCCTCGTCACAGGCAGGGCTGGAGGTCCAGCCACGGCAACAGGCCCTCGTCACAGGCGGAGCTGGAGGTCCAGCCACGGCACCAGGCCCTCGTCACAGGCAGGGCTGGAGGTCCAGCCAC
>NC_048232.1:88548754-88566527 GCF_002007445.2 Ailuropoda melanoleuca | reverse complement strand
GCAACAGGCCCTCGTCACAGGCAGGGCTGGAGGTCCAGCCACGGCAACAGGCCCTCGTCACAGGCGGAGCTGGAGGTCCAGCCACGGCACCAGGCCCTCGTCACAGGCAGGGCTGGAGGTCCAGCCACTGCAAGAGGCCCTCGTCACAGGGAGGGCTGGAGGTCCAGCCACGGCAACTGGCCCTCGTCACAGGCAGGGCTGGAGGTCCGGCCACTGCAAGAGGCCCTCGTCACAGGCGGAGCTAGAGGTCCAGCCACGGCAACAGGCCCTCGTCACAGGCAGGGCTGGAGGTCCAGCCATGGCAACAGGCCCTCGTCACAGGCAGGGCTGGAGGTCCAGCCACGGCAACAGGCCCTCATCACAGGCAGGGCTCGACAAGCGGCCGTGGTAAGCAGCACCAAGCTCTTGCCCAAGCAGGAACCCAAACCTATAGAAGCTAAGTCACCCTCTGGAAACAGCTGGGAGCACCCAGCCTGGTGGATGAGACAGTGGACCTGGACCTGCCCCCACCACCACCCAGGCCACCCACTGCCCATAGCTTCCGCTCAGTTTAGTGGCTCCCGTTCTGCCCCGGCACCCAACACCCTCATGCAGCCATGCCCACCACACCNTGGCAACAGGCCCTCGTCACAGGCAGGGCTGGAGGTCCAGCCACGGCAACAGGCCCTCATCACAGGTGGAGCTGGAGGTCCAGCCACGGCAACAGGCCCTCATCACAGGCAGGGCTCGACAAGCGGCCGTGGTAAGCAGCACCAAGCTCTTGCCCAAGCAGGAACCCAAACCTATAGAAGCTAAGTCACCCTCTGGAAACAGCTGGGAGCACCCAGCCTGGTGGATGAGACAGTGGACCTGGACCTGCCCCCACCACCACCCCAGGCCACCCACTGCCCATAGCTTCCGCTCAGTTTAGTGGCTCCCGTTCTGCCCCGGCACCCAACACCCTCATGCAGCCATGCCCACCACACCTACCGCAGAGCTGGCCGCGTCCACCTGCCTCTCCAGGCCAAAACACACTCCTTCCCTCGGCAAGCCCTTCCTGGCATCCGGCTCTGGCCCAGGCCTGTCCTCAGCTAAAGGCCCTGCTGAAATGTCCCCTGGGAAGCCTCCTCAATGACCCTGGGCAGACTGCGGTGCCCCAAGTCCCCTACCTCGTCACCTCTGGCACAGCACCTCCTGTCACGGCTGCGTGTCCACCTCCCACGCCAGGCAGTGGACCCCTCCGGGCAGGGACGCCACCTCCGGCATCTCGAGGGAGCCAGGGCCTACGTCAGACCAGGATTCATGTTGCAGAAGGTAGACAGGTGGAAGGACTGACCGGTGGGGGGACAGATGGATGGATACAGGTCATCCGCAGATACATACCCTTGGCATCAGGTACAATCAGACACCGTGCCTGGTTATTGCAAATCCAGCATCTTCTCGCTGGCTCCACAGGGACTATTTGTGACCAAGCCACGGCTGTCCCCTGCCCGGAGGCTGCCGCCATCCTCCACACCCCAGGTCCTGCACATCGGCTGCCCACCCATGCCCGTTCCTGGCAGCCTTCCTCCTGCCCCACACACTCCGCATTCACTCCGTCCTGGCCGGGGCTCTCAGAACTCCTTCCCCAAGACCCTCTGCTAGAAGCCTTCATCGCCGGGGGCCGATCTCATTCGGGGACCCACCATGCCCTCCCTGCCCACAGGCTGCGCAGGCCCCGGGACCACACATCCCGGTGCAACATCTTCAGCAGAGATGTGCGTGAGTGGCCAGGCTCTCTCGCTGGGATGGGGGCTCTTTGAGGTCAGGGTCCCTGTCTTCCATCACTGTGTCCCCAGGGCTGAGAAAGGGCCAGGCCCAGAACAGGCAGTCAGCAAACGTGCCTTGACTGAACGATCAAGCTCTTCCCCAGAGGTGCAGACAAGTCCTCTGAAGCCCAGGGAGGCCCCGCCTCTCACCATCTTGGACGCACCCTCTCCAGGGACAGCAAAGGTGGCACAGGCCAAGCGTGAGGGGAGTAGGGCGTTAGGCAAGTCCTGAAGGTCTGTGATTCCCAGGCCTTTGCAGTGACTGATGAGCCCTGTCCTAGGGATGGGAGCCCGTCCTCGACTGGAAACCCTGCATGGAATCCCCAGATCGGTCCCGCAAAACAAGCTTCAGGAAACGCCCTGCCCTGGGCTCCAAGGACAGCGCTGAGCTAGGGCAGAGAGGCCAGAGTCCAGAAGGCCACAGAGACATCTGCTCCACACAGATCCTTTCCTGGAAGGACCCCGTTCTGTTTGGCTGCAGGTGGACCATTCAGCGCTTGATTGGCGTTAACACCCTAGGGACTGGTGACCCTCAGGCTGTTCCCCTAAACACGTGTACACCAGGGGCCTGGAACCTCCGGCCTCGCGCACCAGCACAGTCAGCTCTGAACACCCGGGTGCGGCGGCCCTGCAGATCGTATGCAAACGACCAGATCCAAAGATGGGCTCGGCAGTCCATCTCCCGTGATTTACTGCCAGCCCCGTGAAGAGCGTGACCGAAGACGCTCTTTGGGGTATGGAGAGTGAAAGTGTCCTAATTAGAATTCAGGTGGCCTTTGGATAACACGAGGAAGGAATTTAATAAATGCCTTAAGCCAAATGAAGTCATCTTGCAATACTCACCGGGCAGCAGGAAATTTTTCCTTTTCTTAAAACAAAATCACCAGATTGTGGGAAGCGTGAGGTCTCCAAGGGCTCCGTCGGCACCACCCTCATTTACCAAAGCCGTCCCCAGCCTCAGGATGGAGGAGAGGAGCCCTCTGTAGAGCCACATGCAGGGCCCCAGACGTGTCCACAAGGCTGGGCGGTGCTGGAGAAGGCAGGAGGAAGGCGGAATTCACCAGAACACACCTGCCACCCGAGGGCCAATTCCACAGCAGCTCACGCCCCAGGCTCATTCTCCAAGTGCCAGGCAGTGATGCCAACACCCCAGCCAGAGCCCCGACTGTCCCCTACGGACCCAGCCCTCCCATCTCCCTTCAGAAAACTATAGGTGTTCTTTACTTAGGGTGCGCTCCGGAGGCACACTCACTTCTGAATCAACCTCGCAGGACCCCGGGGAGGAAGGGACCCCAGCCCGTGGCAACATTCCCACCACCCAGCGAGCCTTCCCCACTGCACCAATGGCAATCTCCGTGAGCTTAGAAATACTCAGGACTGCCCACTGTGCAACCGGGAATCAGCCCTCTGTCCCCTTCCCAACCCGTCCCCCCTCTCCCCTTCACAGCCATACTACTCAGAAGATGTGGGGTCACCTCAATGCAAGCTGAGGTCAGCCCACCACACCCAAAGTGCACCTGTCTATAGCCTTCAATGGCCAGGGCACTGCTGCTCCAGTGGAATGGGGAGCTGCCCACTCCCCACCATGACCTACTGACCCCGCCATCCCCTTCCCAGAGCTGCACCCCACATAAGGCAGTCACTCACTGTGTAGGCGTATTCCATTTAAATTTAAATAAAGTAAAATGAGAACTTCAGGTCCTCAGTCACATTTCTCATTTCGAATAAGCCACTATGCCCACGGGCTACCCCACTGGGCACTTCCATCACTCTAGAACCTTCTAACACACGCGCTGCTCCCGAATTCCTCCCATTGGCTCCATGCATTCCGGGGCTCCCGTCCCTCCCCCTCGCAGCGCAGCCAGGCCCCCTGCACCTTCATATACTTACACACCCACACTGGGTCACTCCCATGTCCTCCTATTGTGAATAACGCTGCAACGAACATGGGGGGGTGTGTGCCTCTTGCAATACTGATCTCATCTCCTCGGAATAAACAAATTCAGTAAAGTTGCAAGTTAAACATCAATACACAAAAATCAGCTGCATTTTTCTCCCCTAACAGTGAACTATAGGGAACTATCCCATGGACAACTGCCTCGAAAAGAATAAAATACTTATTAATAAATCCAACCACGGAGGTGACAGGCTTGCACACTGGAAACCGAAGCACCGATGAACAGAACGGAGGACGAGGCAAACGAACGGAAAGACGTCCTGTGCTCAAGGACCCGATGAGTCAAAGTGCAAAGGCCCACACTACGCAAAGCCACCTGCAGGCTCACCGCAATCCCCACCAAAATGCCAATGACATTTTTCACAGAAATAGAAAAGCAAACCTAACGTCCATATGGAACCACCACGGACCCCAAGGAGCGGAAGCCATCCTGAGCTGGCTGACGTTCTACTGCCACGTAGCACAAGGGAATTACAATCCGGAAACTTCGCTTCAGTCTCTGCCCTTGGGGAAACCTGCATTTGCCAACCCCTCTGGGCCTATCTCCTCCCCGGCAAGGTCCCTTATGGTGGCCACCCCATCACAGGGAGGCAGAGCTCACCCCAGACCGCATCTCGAGGGTCAGGGACCCCTTGCCAATGGGGCACAGAGCACATCCTCTCCCATAATCTCGGGAGGTCGAGCAGCCAAGCTCAGACACAACGGCAGGTCCTGGGACAGAAGCTTCTTCCCACGAGGGGCTTCCACAGGCCTCCAGACTAAAGAGCAAGCATGGGACACGGAGGGGGGAAGGCAGCCAAGGACCTAGCCCTGAGTTCTTCCGGGACTCTGCTGCTGCAGGGAGAGCCCTGACGAGCCAGGGACACTGCTTGCTCCTGACGTCTAAAACCTTCTCTCCCTGGATGTTCCCGGGACTCACTCCACCCTTCACTCGGGTTCCAGCTCAGACCTTGACGATGCAGCCGTCCCCAAACCCACCGGGAGAACGGCAGCTCCCGACACCCTCGTTCCTTCACAACAGCTGCTGCTGTCACACCCTGCACGTCATCGCCTCAGCTCCCCCGTCACCAGGAGGACTGCAGGTCTGGACCCCGTGGGATCTAGGTTTCTCCCCTTCGTCCGGCAGGACCGGATGAGCACGTCACTCCCCCTCGCGCTCCCTCATGCGCAGCTCCTTGCTCCTTTCTGTTTTCTCCACAGCAAACACCCCAACCTTACATGAGCCCTGCACGCTCCTGCATCTGTCCGCTGGGACGTAAGGGCGCTCAGGGAAGGACTTCTGCACAGCTGGAGGCCGGGGGCCCGCATGCTGCCGTCCTCCCTCCACCGTCATCCCGCTGGGAAGACAGGACAGGACAGAGGGAGCAGCTCCAGCCGTACCTCTGTGCTGGGACCGTGGTGAGGGCAGAGGGGAAACTGTGGGGGCATGCCTCCAAAGGGACCCTCGGCAGGGCTGCCCACACCCCCCAACCCCGCCACCAGCACAGGACAACAGGGTCCCTCCTCCAGGGCCAAAAGGCTGCAAGTACCAGGCTAGCTTTCTCAGAGCTGGCAGGGGGAGGCCGAGCCCACACCATCACTGTCCAGTCACAGCAGTGCGATGCCCCCCTCTTCCTGCCAACTCAGTGTCTGCCCTCCTTCACCTGAGAGCAAGGCCTGCATGCCTTCTCATGGACACAGACCATGAGGCTAGCTTGCGGAAGAGAAGGGAGGGTCAGAGAGCAACAGGAATGAAACCAGAGCACGCCTGGCTGACCAAGGGCCCCAACAGGTTAGGGACAGACGACCTCACCTCCACAGCTACAGACCAAGAACAACGGAAACAAGCCCGGGGGTCTCTTCTGTTGGAGGTGATCAGTATCCACGTGGTGGACAGACAGATGCACCCCTGCCACAGTCCGGGGACGGGTAGCCAGAGGCAAGGCTGAGGGCCAAGTCCTAGAGGCCTGGCATCGGCTCCCACGGCTGAGGCTCCCCAGGAGCCGGACTGCCCACTCCAGCCTGACCACTGCGAACAGAAGCGCGACGTGCCCAGGGAGCCAGGGCCATCTCCCTGAAGCCTGGGCTGTTGCTGGATTGTTTGTGCTTCTTAAATGCCTGTTTTCACGCCTGTGAGGATGCCCCTCATTCATCTTCATGCCACTTCCCGCTGGGAGCCTGGGTCAGAGCAGCTGCCCTCCAAAACCCTTTGTGGGCACACGCCCCCATTGGGCTTCAAGCTACCTTCAAGGGGTTAAGGAGCTACTGAAACCTACAATGGCCCAGCTGGTAAACACCCCAGTTTAGGCGAGAGTAATCACCAGAATGCCATCCCGTGATTACTATGTATTTTCATTGCCAAAAGATGTAATACAATTTCATGGTTACTTGGACCTGTAAAATAGAAATACCCCCAATTTTTAAGATATGAAAAGGTTTATGACCACGGTACTCTGAGCTCCAGAATGAGTCCGTGGTACAAATGAGTCAATTCACGACAAAATTTAATTTCAGGAAAATTAACGCAATAAAGATGCCACAACTGTGCTTAAAGTCTTAACACCTATTAGGAGTCTGAGGGAAGCGGTGCAGGACCACGGACACGCAGATCCGTTTTCTGGTTCCTCACAACGCGACTGACTTCATACCTAATTTATCTGTAATGGGGACGGCATTACAAGGAGCTGTGTGTTTAATGAGGGGACCGGGGTCTTCAACAGCCTAACCCATCACAAATGGAGAGCGTTCCCACGTCACGGTATTAAGTTTGTTTCCTACGATGCTACCTAGACCCACTCAATAGCACCAGGCTGACAGCCGCTCGCACCGAGCGGCCCAGGGAAGGCTCTATATCCCAGCAAATGTCAGTGGCCAAAAAGTCTGTAATCGCCAAGCCTCAGAAAAGCAAAACCGAAGTGAGGGATCTGGACCCAAGCAGCTGAGTCGCCCTAATTTCTATAGTGAATATTACTAGAACACACAAGCCGCAAAAACGGAAAGCAAAGTCAAAGCACGGGGCTTCAGAAGCACAGAGCAGCCCCGAGCCCGCGCGGGACACGAGGACCTCCTCAGGAACAGAACTGCGGGCCGCTGCTCTGGTGGACTCCCGTGACCACAAGCGCGGCGTCAGAAGCCGCGGGCGCGGGGACCGGGCCGCTCAGCAGCTGGAGCTCCTACCCCAGAGAGAGAAGGCAGGTCCAGACCAAGGGCTCCTTCAAGGGAGGGAAGGGGAGGGGAGGGGAAGGACGTGCAGGACAAGCTCTAAGGGGCCTCCCGCCTCCCGCCACCACATTCACGAATGTCTACGTGCAAGGCTCCCACGCGGGAGGCCAGTCCCGCGGCTGGGGCTTATGCCGCCCTACACGGCAGCCACCACCCGGCGCTCCCTTTCCCGGTCCAGAGCCTGCAAAGGGCTGGAGCGCACTGCAGCAGAAACCCTGCCTCTCGGAGTGAAGAACCCAGCCTCCGCGGGCCTCCACTCCCGGGCCCACGTCAGGCTCCTGCTCTCTGCGAGGGATGATGGAAGGCGGGCGTGTAAGCCTTGCAGCGCGGCCTCAGCTTCAGCAAACATCTCCAGCAAAATGAAAAGGTGCTAGAATAAGCAATGGGACACTCGAGGGAACAAAGGTGGTTTGTTCCAGAAAACTCAATCTCCAGAAGAAATGAATTTCATCAAAATCGGTGGAGAGGAGAAAATTTCATATTGCACTGAATCTGTCAGTGATTTCTTAAAAAATCTTTATTATAAGTAACTCAAAACAGAGACAACGTGTGAGTCCTGAGTGTGAATGTTTCTGGCAGCCACGGCGCAGACGTACGCGGAGTTACAAGCATCCCCCACCGCACCCCCAGGACCCCGACGAAATGTAAATTGCTCGTGAGCCCCGGGGACTCTGGCACCACACGGTCGGAATGAAATTCGGCTACAAACAGGTAGCTGAAACTGGTTTTACATGTACTCAGATGACAAGAACACCAGAATAGGACGTTCCCCGAGCGGATGCCTGCGGGCACAAAGCCAGCGCGGCAGGCGGGAGCGTGCGCGGGGCCGCCGGGGGCCGTCGGGGACAGCTCACCTGGTAGGTGTCCCACAGGCGGATGGTGCAGCGCAGGGGCACTTCCCGCATCAGCAGGTTGTTCATCCAGCGGAAGGCGAACTGCAGGTACCTCACCTCGTGCTGGTCCAGGTGCCGGTGGACTTGGTCTGCACGAGACAAACACAGGCCCCAAGGCAGTAAGGGAGAGCTCCCCGGGGGTGACCCCGGGACCACCCATGCCGACGCCACGTGCCCAGGGAGCAAAGAAGTCATCTCCATTAAGAGAATTCAGATCGATTCTTCCTCTGGAAAGGGAGCGGCAGTGGTGGCCGTGACAGGAACAGAGGCGAGGGTGGCCCAGGGTCACGTGTGCACCACGCTGTGGATGCCCCCACCCCACCCCAGCCCCAGTAAGAGGGGCAAGACCACTCCTGCCTCACGGGTGAGAAACTGGTCTGTGAGGCCAGCGGACGCTCCGGGGCTTGCAGTGAGCGCTCACTCCCGCCCCGGGCAAGTCCACCAGGCACAGGCTGCAGGCCCAGGAGGGGCTCGGACAGAGAGAAGGAGAGCTCGCTGGCTCCCAAAATGACCTCAAGCTCATCCCAGGCCAATTCCCCACTTGTTCCTGGACCCAGCCAGTGAGACAGCAAGCAGGACACAGCCCTGGGCCCTAGGCTGGGTGCCTCTGGATTCCGGGTTTGGGGCTGGCCTCCAGACGGCTGACCTCTCAGAAGAACCAAGCTTCCCTGACGCACGATCTCCCACCAGCCACGAATGGCTCCTCCCCGCCCCATTGCCATGGGCAGCAACTCCTCAGCCGAGGTCCCCTGTGCTCCCTGCCCAGACCTCTCTGCCGAGTGCTCAGCAACCTGGGGGGCAAGCTCTGGAGCTCCAGGAAGCTCCACGGTTTATGAACCCTGGATATGCCCCTACAGGAAGCAAAGATTCTGGGGATCGTGGGGATCCTGCTGCTTCCCAGCACTCTGCCCGCAAAGATCTACTCTGCGCTGTTTCGGAGGACAAGCAAGTGCTGCCGAACGGGTCCTGACTTGGAACAGGAACCTTCCCGTGCTGACTGCGATTAATCAGGGCCCACCAAGCGCTGCTAAAAGCACTCTTTCCGCACACATCTTTTGAGTTCCTGAGTTACATGCAAGTTCCTTCTCTCTGGGGCCTACCTTCCCCTGTGACCAGCCCTGAGAAGTAACCCTGAAAAAAGTTTACAGGTTTTCCCGCTCTCCCAAAGAAAGTTCCAGAACTAACAAATAAACAAGTATTGGTGTTTTGTTGCTTCTGGTTTCTTTTTACTCGTGTCCCTGGTAACTTGCAGTACTGCAGAAACAAGGCTTTCCTAACCACCAAGCACAGAGGAGGGGGGTGCGAGGGGTGGGAGGGCCCTGTCCTGAGACCCTCTGCACCTTACAGTCACTCTGGCTGAAGTGTGAGTGCCTGGCGAGATGCTCTTGTCCACAGGAGAGGAAGGCGGGCCACAGAAAAGCTCCGGACAGCTCTGGTTCCCACTACTGGAGCAAGTTCCGTCACTGGCTCTGCTATGACACCCCACTCCAAGCCACTGCTGTCCCCGGCTGAGCACGACAAACACGCCTGGACACCCTCGACGTGGCAGGCGGGGCAGGACACATGCAGGCTGGGTGTGGGGGAACAGCTGGGCCACATGGTGCAGCAGACCCAGCAACACACTATAAGATCAATCACAACTAGACAGTGACTAATGGCACGGGGCTGAGAAGAACCACACGGGCTCATTTCTGAGTCCTTGCAGCCAGCTGGGAGCGAGGTGCCAGGGAGGAGGCTGGTGGCACCAGGCAGTGGGAAGACCCCAGACGCCCCAAGGCCCGCCACGTGCTGCCTCTTCGGGGACGAAGGTAGGGACCGAGGGCTCTGGGCACGGCATAGGGCAGGCTGGGCCCCAGGTGCCGAGGCCAGGAAGCAGGCAGAGAGGGAAGGCCCACCAGGTCTGGCTGGTGTCTGCTCCCCCAGGGATTCAGCCCCTGTGGGCAGGGGCCCCTCTCCCCAGACAGGGAATTCACACGCCCGGGAAGAAGGACTTGCTTTATTTTTGCTTGACTGAGAGGTTCTGACCCAAGCCCATGCAAGCGCGAAGGAAGACTCCTACATTTCTGCATTATCAATCCCATTTGTCCTTCCCCGTGAACGCCTAAGCAGGAAAACATTTCTGTGCACAAGGGGCTGGAATGGAGTGTGAACCAGGGAGCCCCGTACTATCGAGGCTGAAGTCAGCTGGAAGCAAACGGGGTCACACTAGGCAGTAAGAACAGATCGCCCTCAGAAACTTGAAAGCTATTCTTATAGTAAAACCAAATAAATAAGCATCATGAAGTCAATTATCATCACTAATTTTTAGGATAAAACCTAGGCTTTCAATGAAATGCCGTCTTTGCACAGGGTCCCCTTGAGCCCCATCTTCCACGCCCCTGCCACAGACTAGGGCCTGTCCCCCTGTCCTGGGACACTGGGTGAACACAGGTGAGAGGCCCTTGAGGAGCTCAGGCCTGAGCGACCACCAGCGTCCGGCAAAACACAAGGCCAGCTCAGGGGCTGGCTGGCCTGACAACAGGGTGCCGCAGGGGCTGACCTCAGTGGTCCCCACACTGAGCTGGACAGCACCCTCATCTGAGGAGCTTAAAACACAGGTTCTCAGGCTCATCTCAACTTTCTCCGTCAGAATCTTTCAGGTGGGGCTTGAGAATCTGTGTTTAGTCAGCTCTCCGGAAGATTCTGATGTTCTGGGAACCCCTCCCAGGGGTGTCGAGGGACAGAGGGCAAGAGAACTCCAGCCTCTCACACAGGGTCCCCATTCTAGAAGTTCCACACATGGGGCAGGGCAGGTGCAACTCACAGGTGGGGCCACGCTGTGGTCTATCTAACCATGCTCTTCTAATCAACTTCTGTTTTATCAAATACAATTATTTTTCAATAAACTTAATTTCACTACAAAAGAGAAATTTCCACTTGCTCTAGTGGAGGGTAAAGCGGCCAGGAGTTCGTCAACAGTGTGGCGCTAGGCAGTGCCCCCCAGCAGCAGTTCCCAGGAGAACGGAGTCACCAGGAATGAGCAAAGCCCCAAGGGCCCAGTCTCCCTTCTCTGCTCCTGTTCCCCACAGCGCAGTACGGAGGAGCGTTCTCAGCAATGCGATGGGGCACTGTGTTCTCTGTAAAGAACTAAAGAATGATTTCTAACCTACAATTATCAGCAGCTACAAAACTAACCCTCTGGACAGTTCCAAGGGCCCCTGAGTGGCCCCCCCATCCAGGCCTGACCTTTGCCTGCTGCCCCAGAACGGAAGCCCCACCAGCAGATGGCCAGCCTCTGCCACAGCCCAGGGCACTGACTCGAGCGCTCTGGATAGCATGAAATTCAAGTATGAGAACACTTAAACACGCAGTTTAGAACATTTCTGATTGTACTGAAGAAGCCTCCTTCACACAGGAGAAGTACAGTCACTCCCCTGCGTGCACAGTTGGCAGCTTGCGGAGAGCAGGCTGGAGCAGGGGCAACAGCTGAGCAGACGGAACCCCTGCCTGAGAACAGCCCAGGAAGGAGGGAGGCCAACACAGGGGCAGCTCCCAGGACAGGCGGCTGGCCCTGGCTGTCACCAGTCCCCCCACTGGTCATCCTAGCCTGCCACTCTACAGGGACATGTGGGCCATGCCAGCACCTCGTCCCCTGGCGCAGGACAGACCCCGGGGCTGCAGCAGGTCAGCAGCCTGGAGCCTCCCACGGCACAGCGGTCAGCCCACCCATCCCAGTCCAGTCACCCTGTGGGCCTGACACAGTCCAAAGGCCATCAACGACAGCAGTGGGTGGGTCACATTGTAACAGTGGAGAAGGAAATGCCAACTACAAAGTTTACCAATGTGGATTCAAGTTACGCTTTCACAGGGCCACTGCCTCCCATCCTCTGCTCCTGCCCAGTAACAACGTGGATTGTTAGCTGAGGGACCATCAAGCCCAGGGCACTGATAAGGGGCTGTCACCCAGGCTCTCCATGGTGTACGACCAGCAGGTCTTCCCCAGGACCCTGGCCTCCTGCGGGACGGGGGATGCCATCTGGGCCCACAGACAGACACAGAGCCCAGCCCGGCATGCAGTCCGTGCCTGGAACATGCTTAGGGAGAATGATGGCCAGAGCCGGACGCTCTCAGCACGGGTGGACGAAAGCCGGGGAAGGGAGCTGCCCACACAAGTTAAGGACAGAACAGCCGTGGCCTCCCCAACCAGGCCCGTGCTCTGCTGTAGCGCTCACAGCTGGCGTAGGACAAGGTCACCAGTTGACCAACTGGGGAAATAGCTCCAAAAACGTGTTGGGAGGCGTGAGTCACCTTTCTAATGTAAACTGGCAAGCAAACAGATTTGGAAAATTAAACACATTTCTGGAACACCTATCTCTGAAGTAACCTCAGGAAACTGTAAAAATTAAGCCTTTCTCTTCTACAGCTGAGTCCCACCTGAGGCCCCAACAGCAGAGACGCGGGGACAGGTGAGTTCTCAGCCCCTCCCCACGAGATGCAGACAGAGGCGGCCCCTGCCTCAGACTGGGCCAGAAAGAGCCCCTTCCTAAAGGGGCCAGGCCTGCAGGACCTTGACCTGGGGGCACGCCCACCCTCTACCTGGGTAAAGTGTGCACAGATACAGGCCAGGCGGCAGTGGACTGGACACGGAACTGCCCCTCTCCATGTCCTAAAGGGACCCCACACTGCCACATGGGTACAGGGCCTTGCCCCGTGTGTCTGGGTACCAGCCCTGGGGGCACGGCGACAGCGCTCTGGAGAACAAGGCCTGGCCCACATGGAAAAGCAAGGGCCGCGGGAATGACCAGAGACCCGACGCCCCGCTCACCCCACAAGGACACAGGTGAAGTCCTTCTAGAGCAAAGGCTCCTCATCCATCAGCTCTTTCAGGGAAAATTTACCAGGGAGCCCTCCCCCCACCACGTACCCAGGCTGCCCAGGAGAGGAAGCTACGGGGCAGACAAGGCCTGCGGCCTGCCCTCCAACAGCGCAGAAGCTGGAGGAGAGACAGAAAATTCAACCTGGAGTCTCACAGTTGTCTGCTTCATCAGAATAACACCCTGCGTGCCCCGCGCACCCGGCCTTCTCTGCCTGAGAGGTGCTGAGGAGGCCAGCCACCTCCCCATCCCCGTGGCGGGGCTCTGAGCCCCAGGTGGGAGCCGAGATGAGGCACCCTGCAGCCGGGCCACCCCTGCGCACTCAGGACTGCAGGAGCACCCGTCCCTCATGCAGAGGTGGCTTCTCTGTAAGTAAGTGATGGAGAGTGACAAATGGGCCCACCAGCGGGCTTACCTCCTGTTTAGAANCCCAGCCTCCCAGCCCCCCAGCCCCCCTCTCGCATGCAGGACTCCTGGCGGGCTTACCTCCTGTTTAGAATGTGTTGAAAAATGGACAACTAAACTCGACGCATTACTTTCAATTTATAGATGTCAGGGCTGCAAACATATATGCTGAAAAGCTTCATTTTTCCTATTTTATAAGTAATTGTGAGCAGATGCTCTTTCACTGATAAAGGTAATTTGGTTAGCAATAATTCTGAATTTGAAATTTTCCATTCCACTGGAAATAAGAGTGTATATATAATGAATGAGCAAGCAGATGTAATTATTGTCATCTTTCAGGTCGAAAAGATTTTTTTCACAAAACCCTCCGTGGCGGACTAGGGCACCACCATCGTCCCAGCATCCCCAGGAAGGTGCCTGTCACATTGACACACAGAGAGGCCGCCGCAATATTTGCTGGACGCTTTTCCTCAGCACTTTAAACAGCAGATCTACAGACTGAAAATTCCACTGAAACATCTTGTCTTCCTGATTAAAAATAAAAATACATTATGCAAACACACTGTGTCCTGGGATTTATGCTAAAGAGGAAAAAAACATGGATCCCATTGACTTGGCATAAAAAACATACTGTTTATGCAGGGCAGACACTACTCAGATTTATTTGCCCAAAGAGTGAGCATAATTGCTCACACTTAGACACCTGACGAAGAACACGGTTCAGAACCCTCCACAAAGCCGAGAACAGACATGAATGCATCACACTTCTGCAGGGCAAGGCGTGAATAGGCTTTGATTTGGGAGGAAGATTTCAATTCTCTATCAGTTAAAGAGATAAAAAGGGAACAAAACAAGAGCCCATGACAGTGAACACGGGCCTCTTTGCAGCCGAGAAGCCCCTTGTCTGGGCTCACCCACCCTCTCGGTTTAGAGGACAAGAGCTGGAAAAGTCAGGCCCACATGGAGGCAGGGCCCAGCTGCATCCACAGGCCGGAGGACATGGGCCTCGCTGTATCGGGGGCGCAGGGGCACGGCCACCTCCATGAAGGGGAGGTCTAGGGGTCCCCACCACAGACACCCGCAGAGGTGCCCCAAAGGGACAGGGGGTCTCAGCTGGAAGGGGACGGGGTGGGCAGACGGGAGAAGTGAGGAAATAGAGCAGAACCCAGGACCTACAATTGCACTCTAAGCGCAGGACACTCCCTGCAAATCCCTGTGGGCAAACGTCATGCCAGCCCCACACCAGGGGCAGTGAGGAGGCCGTGACCTAGGTCTGGGCTACTGGCCTGTCTTCTCCCTCAGGCAGCAGGTGAGCCCAGGCCAGACACTAAGGAAGAGCGCTAAGACCTCAGGTTTAGAGTCAGGAGAGCCTGGGTTCAAATCCCAGGTCAGCTTCTGGAAAGTTCTTGCAGGCTCTCAGTGCCCTGAGGTCTTCCACCCCTGAAAAGCCTGCTCCCTCCCAGCACTCTCTCAAAAAAGTTCCCGGCACAGCAGCAGCCACCACCAAGAAAGGGGAGCCACTGCCCCGTGTGTGGCCAGAGCACGTGGGTGGGATACCAGGAAGGGCCTACAGGGTGGTCCTACAGCGCAGGTGCGCAAGGGGGACTTGGTGAGGAAAATCTGACCCAGGGCAGGCCTACCATCAATGGCAGCTGACTGGTATTGCTATGCGCAATGTGCTTCCTCAGGAAACCATTTCCCTCATTAACACACACTGTTGCATTTCAGTAAGGATACTCAAAAAAAAATTTTTTTACCTTGGAAATTGTAATGGAAATCAATAGGAAGTGAGATGTATTTAGACAACTTAACACCATCTTAGGAATGTGCTGATGGCCTAAGGAGAGAAAACCCACCCCCCACCCCCACCCTGTGCCACGAACCCAGGATCCCAGTGGGTCCCACAGGGGGACCATTCCACACCTTCCGCATCCTCCACGAGCAAGGAGGAGCACACAGAAGCTCAATGAGAACCCACGAAGCTGGCTTCCCAGGAGCACCTCTGTAACGCCAAACACTGCGGATGCGCCATTTTGAAATGATTCTGGACCATGTGCCTGGTCAGAGAGCCCCCCTTGTTCCAAAATAAAGAATGGGACTGGCTTTTGCCCCTTTCCCGGGAGGGAGGCTCTAAGTCCTCGGACTTCCCCCAGGATGGACTGTCCCTGTCATGCTACTGAGGGAGGTTCTGGTGAGCACACCCCTCAGCAGGGTCAGGATGGGGCCAGACTGGTTGGGACCCCCAGATGCCTGCTGTCAGGGAGAAGAGAGGAGCTGGAGACTGAGTCCAACACAAGGCCCATATCCAATGGTGCCCACGTGAGGAAACCAACACACTCTGGACACTCAGACCCAGGAGAGCTTCCCGGCTGGCGGTAAGCACACGGATGCAGTGCGGGGCAGGTGGGCAACGCGCCCTGACTCCGTGGGGAGAGGGGACCCTCTACAGGCCCAGACCCTTCCCAACCCCATCCTACGGCTCCCTTATTTGGCTGGACCTCCTGATCCATACCCTTCACAATAAAACCATAATCATGGGTTCAGTGTCTTCCTGAGCTCTGCAAGCCATTCTAGCGGGCCGTCGAACCTCAGAGAGCCACGGGAACCGCTGAATTTACGGCCACTCGGTCGGAAGTGCAGGCGGCCTGGGGACCGCGGAGGTGCAGCTGGCGTCTGAAGTGGCACAGTCTGGTGGAGAACTGAGCCAGCCCTTAACCTGTGGGGTCTGACGCCACCTCCGAGGGCTTAGCGGCAGAACTGCACACTCACTGGGGGTACAAACAGAATATTCCCACCACCATCAAGTGGCCCTGAGGCTGCAATCCAAAAAGACATCAGGGCGGAGGACAAACGGCAAATACGTTCTCCCAAGATAACCGCTCCGAGGCCGGTTTGGACATCAAGGTCACGCCAGGCGACTGCTATCTTCTTACAGGCTGCACACAAGGGGGGTGAAGGTGCGTCACCCCCACAAGGCTGCGAACCATTCTCGAGCAGGAGAGTCTGACAGGGTCAGTCACAGCGGCGGGGAGCGGCCAGAGCGCAGCTACTCCCGGGCCTCGGGGCACAGACGCCACGAGCACCCCCAGGACCCCGCCTACACGCGGGGAGCGACAGTAAGGCTCCCGGCAGGACAGGAGAAAACAGTATCTACCTGACACACGACACACTATCTTCCCATCTTTACAGAGGCATTAAGGCCTATTTTTTTGACAGTAACATTATCTAAAATACAAGTTTTTCTACAGCTACCCGGAATTGAAGCGACGAGGCGTTAAATCATTCTCACTTCCCAGATGTGCTCATGAGCTTCTCCACAAACACCTGTTTTCACATCAGGAAGCAACAACCAACCTGATTTATTAGAAAAGAGCGCAGCTGACAGAGCGACTTCCCTGGGCACCCCGAGCACGGAGGCGCCGACCGCCCGCAACAAGGACAGCCCGCCGCGCACACATGCGCAGCAGCGGCGGCCCGGGCAGCGGAGGGGGCGGCCGGACGCCAGACCAGACGGACGGGAGCTGGAGGGGGCCTGGCTCTTGGCTCCGTCCCACTCAACACCCACACAGGCTTCTAGATGGGGACACAGTGAGGGCACTGATGAAGAGTCCCCGCCTCAGCTTCCGAGATCTGGTGGGCCGGCGGGGTGGGCCAGGCACACTCTGCAGCGGAGGCAGCAGTAAGCCCCCCCACCAAGGGGGGTGTCTCTGGGCTCGCGGAGGCCACCAACAGACAGTGCCAACAGGAAACAGACCTGTGATGGTGGCGAGCAGAGCCAGGCAGGAATGAGGGAGACGGGCCCTCACTCTCGGTGCTGTGCGGAAAAGCGGGGGGCTCCACGGCATTATTTGTCCTTCGTTCGTTAGTTTTCTGATTCTGTATAACAAATTGCCACCATGAATTTGTTATCTCACAGCCCCCGTGGCTCTGAGTCCAGGCAGGATGGCTGCATCCACCGCTCGGGGCTTTGCAAAGCTGCAACGAGGGCTGCACTCTCATCCAGAGGCTTGACCGAAGAAGCACCCACCTCCAAGTTAATCCAGGGTTGGCAGAACTCAGTCCCCTGCAGGAGTATGACCGAGGGCCCCAGCCCTCTGCTGGCTATCAGCTGGAGGCCACCGACACGTCCGTGCCATGTGGGCTTCTCCAGGGGCCACCTGCTTCAAGAGCAGGGGCGGAATCTCTAGCTAGTCTGCCAGAATGGGGTCTTAGCTAATGTAACGTGATCACGGGACTGACAGCCCGCCACCCCACACTCCATCAAGCCGTAGGATTCGCCCAAACCCAGGAGCAGGGATTGCATAAGAGTGTGGATACCCGCAGACAGGACTCCCTGGGAGTCCCCAGAGAGCCCATCTACCACATGCGCTCACGGCACTTACCCTGGCAGGAGCAAACCCGTCTGAGCCTATGACACACCAACCCCTATGTTCCTCTGTCGGGCAGGGTAGGGCGGAGGCGGGCCAGGGCTGCCCGCAACTCCAGCTCGGTAACCCAACCATGGCTACGAGTCAGGACAGGAAGGCAGGCTCTGCCTGACCCACGCCTCCAAACCAACAGGCAAGGCCCTTTTCCAAATGGGGCAGAAAGCAGAGAAGAGAGAAACTCTGAGCTAAACAAGCACACGGCTCAGATAAACAGTCAGCAAACCGCCCCGTCAGCAGTAAGAAAGCCCTC
>NC_048232.1:88536584-88548654 GCF_002007445.2 Ailuropoda melanoleuca | reverse complement strand
AGAGGTCAAGAGAACGCAGGCGGTCAAGCATCCCTCCTCAGAAGCCCGGCAGGGCGCCCCCGTCTTCTCTCTCCTAACCCGCAGGCCTGGCTGTAACCAGCCTCCCATTCTGCTCATGGGCTGCCATTTCCCCCTCAGGCTTCTGTGCGCTCACAGCAGGGACGGAGCCTGTCCCTGCCGCCATGCTGCATCGCAGGCCTCTCTCCGAGAGCCGGGCTCGCCCCCACTCCCCCCCGCACGCCGGACTACCCGGGCAGGGGACAGCCTACCTTCCAGACACGGGCCTGCAGACGTGAGGCGGCGAGATCCTCCGTGTGGCAGTGCGCAGGGCAACTGGACAAAAAGTCTGCTTTACACACCAGCCCCCACACGGACCAGCCATGAGATGCGGATCCAAGAGAGAGGTGAGAAGGCCCATCCTGGCTCAGGCGCCAAGCAGGGTCCCCAGGCCAACTTTATGAGGGAGCCCCCTGGGGAGTGACCAAGCCCCCTTTCCCAAAGCCAGGCCCGACTGGCCACCTGCCTCTGGTCCCTGCGGCTACAGTCTGAATGGGGAGGGGTGAGGAGCCTCTGCTCACATGCCTGTCCCTCGGTGACACTCGGTCACTGCCACTGGGAGGAGTCCCCTTTCATTTCTATGCAACCCCCAGGCCGCCACACCACAAACGCCTTGCAGGGTGCTGGACACGCGTCCCCAGTACCAAGCAGTGACTCATGCACAGCAGACTGCTGGGGGCGCACCACCGACACACTTCTGAAATAATCAGCGATGGACCGAACCCAAAGGCCATCACGGGAGAAAGCTCCATAGGACCCAGAAGCTTTGGACCTGCCCTGGGCCTAGGTCAGTGTAACAAACTCCTGGGACTATCAACAGCACCTTCTTGGCTCTGGCCCATGGCGGGGCCTCCTGTCGACACCCCTCCATGGCAGGCCCACGGGGTCCCTGAGCACCAGAATACCTGGCCACCGGGGAAGGAAGCCGCGGGAGGTGAAAGGTGCTTCAGGTGCAGAAAACAACAAGAGCAAGGACCAGAGCAGAAGCTGGGGTCACGTCGTGCAGGAGGGAAAGCGACCAGCCAGGGTGTGCCGGCCTAGGGCTGCTGGAGGGGAAGGAGGGCTTGCTGAACCTGAGAAGGGCCCGGAGGACCCTGCCCGGTGCCTGGAGGCCCTACTGCCGTCCCAGCAGCACTTTGCAGCAGGGTGGACAGTGCACCAGAGAGGAAGGAAATGCAAATCCAATTAAACCACTGAAGACAGAGACGAAGAGCCTCCTCTGTGAGCGCCTGGCACGGGTCACCAAGGCACCTGTCCCACGCCGCCATGGGCCGGCCATCGCGGCCGAGCTCCTGCACCTGACTGACACAGGGCAGATCTCCAAAGGTCCGGCCCACGGTCACTGCAAAGGAAAACCCAGCACCTGCAGGGCAGTCAGGCTCTGCGTGACCGTGAATGCATTCACCAGGGCGGTCAAGGGCTCCAGATCGGCCTTTCAGAGAATCATAATCAGTCAGTCGGAGACTATCAAACCTAATGAAGAAGAGTGAGTTCACCTGAAGACTCACTCGGTGACCAGCCTCCCCGCACGTCTGCGCTGAAGGCAAATGAGCTCAGCGGGCATACAGCTCAGACGAAGCCCTTGGCCACGAACAGGAATCCTCCCCCTGCCCCCAAGGACACAGGCAGCCCCTCGTCGGACACGTCAGGCAACAGGAATGTGCAATGAGCATCAACAGGCACCACAGGAAAATGGAAAAGCATCTGGCTTCTGACACAGTAACCACACTGATAAAGGGAACCACATCTAAAGTGTGGAGTGGAGGGCTGTGTGCATGTGTGTGTACGTGTGTGCATGCGTGTGTGTGCACAGACACACATTCTTCTTAAATTCCAAATAGCCCACCACATGGAGGCAGATTTCCACCACCCCGTTAAGCTCAGGAGCTGCGGCAGCCTGCAGCCTAGCACCAGGTCCGTGGCTCACTTGGCCCCCACGGAGCTCAGCTGGCACAGAATCGCCAGATGAAATGCCAGAGGCCCAGTGAAATCTGAATTTCAGTGTGTGTCATACTTAGGCTAAAAAATCATGATTCACGTGAAATTCAAATTTAACTGGGTGCTCCCTACCCCCACGTGCTAAATCTGGCACCGCTAAGAGCGGGCAGGAAGAAGGACTTATCCCCCTTCCTCACTGAAGGAAAGAAGGCACGGCCCGGATTAGGACACCGACAGCGGACACTTCTCTGCTTGGCTCTGGCCTTCCCAAGCAGCCTGGAGTCGGCCTCGACACTGAAGATGGAAATCCTTGGGCCGATGTCCACAGAAGCTCTTGGCTCAGCCTGGCTGATTAATAACCAGGTTTCTCTCCTCCTCCTGGCCCGCCGGGGCCTCTCGCATTTACGGTCTCTGGGAACAACTTCAGAGCAGAGCCAAGCAGACCCAGGGCCCAGGGGACAGCAAGCAGTTCTGGGCCCTCGGGGGGGGGGGGGGGGGGGCGGATGACAGGCCTGTCTCTATCCTGAAGCCACCCCATCACCAGGAACAATCCCCTAGCTACCCTTTCTGTGCCCATTTTACCCCCCGTGGGACGCTAATCTCTGAAGCAATGCTTTACGAGCTGACTTGAAGCCTTCTGAAAATACCGAGCACAGACGTAAGCACATTTATCTACCCGCTAAGGCCGTGTGTCTTCAAACGCTGCTTTTTAATACTGAACGAGGATCTCCATTATGGTTGTAAACAAAAGATGTGGCAAGTATTTCCTTTACATCCTCTTACGTCACAAAAGCTGCATGGCAACAGCCCACGGTGCGGCTGCCCAGGTTCCGTCATGGGGGCTCTCACTGGAAGGGCCCAGGGCCGAACATGGCGGTTGCGGGGCATCATGGGCTCTCGCAGGCTACCGTCAGATGTAGCAGATGTAACGGTAATAAACGTGTAAGGGATCTCGTCTGGTTGTGCCACAACCATGTGAAATTGCTTTCGGAGTCGTAAGCGCTCCGCGTGTCCTTGGAGCAAACGCTGCCGTAGGTGCTCTGCAGCTGACCTTCTCCCGGTCTGAGCAGCGCTCACCTCTGCTTGTTACTACAGCACTAAATTACCAAATCACTGCGGGCACTCAGGATTTTACGTACAAAAATCATTCAGTAAGTAGGGAACAGACTGACAACCACCAGAAATACTGAGAGCACGTGCTCTCACCTGTGACCTTGTCTCTCTGCTGTGATCAGCGCGCCCAGCACTGTGCACCAAAGCCCTGTGCTCTCCCCAGGTCTGAGCTGGGGTGGGCGGGCCTTTCCTCTGCTCCTGACTTTGGCCATAACACTGGACTTGGTTTGGCCAATGAAGAGTATTAGGAACCACTTTCTGTTGGAAGTGTTAGGAGTCTATGAGGGTTCCCCAAAATCCTTTTCCTCTGTCACAGGACCTGGGCAAGGATACTCCTGACGCAGCGGCTCCCTTAGCCTGAGTCCCAAAGCGGGAATTGCACAGAACAGAGTCCCCAGCCAAGCCGTGAAGGACGTGCCTGCTGTTTAAGCGGCTGAGACTCACCGGCTGTCTGCTCCCGGCCTGGCCGAGCCTCCTGTGACTGTACCCGTGATATCTGGCCTCTGCCCCACGTGGAGTTTCTAACCAGTCCCGAAGAGGACACGACACTGTGTGCCAGAGTCTGGCAAGAGCAGATGGTGGCCAACAGACAAAGAGCTGCTGCTGACAAGAGAGGGAGGGGCAGAAGAAGAGGAGACACCACCAATCCTGGGGATGGGGGCAGAGGAGCAGCCGCAGTGACTGGCACTGCTGGCATAGAGGGACTTGGGGGAAATCAGCACAGCATCCAATCTGCAAAACCATCCCAATCATCAACCGCTACTGTCTGGTGCAGGCAGACTTGCTTGCGCAGCACGCCTGCGTGCGCACACCCACACATGCACTAAGACACACCTGCGTGCACACACACACCTGCGCGCACACACACACCTGTGCACGCACACACACCTGCACACACACACCTGCGCTCACACACACCTGCACGCACACATGCCTGCACACACACACGCCTGCACACACACACGCCTGCACGCACACACACACCTGCGTGCACACACACCTGCACTCACACACACGCCTGCACGCACACACGCCTGCGCTCACACACCTGCATGCGCACACACACCTGCGCTCACACACACCTGCACACACACACGCCTGCACACACACACACCTGCATGCACACACACCTGCATGCACACCTGCATGCACACACACCTGTGCTCACACACACACCTGCGCTCACACACACCTGCGCTCACACACGCCTGCACGCACACACGCCTGCGCTCACACACACACCTGTGCTCACACACACCTGCATGCACACATGCCTGCACGCACACACACACACCTGCGTGCACACACACCTGCACGCACACACGCCTGCACGCACACACACCTGCACGCACACACCTGCACTCACACACACACCTGCACGCACAAACACCTGCACGCACACGTCTGCACGCACACACACACCTGCACGCACACACGCCTGCACGCACACACACACCTGCGTGCACACACACCTGTGCACACTAAGACACACCTGCGCTCACACACACACCTGCGCACGCACACACACCTGCTCACACACACACCTGCACGCACACACACCTGCACGCACACACACCTGCGCACACACTTGCGCGCGCGCACACCTGCGCACACACACCTGCGCTCACACACACCTGCACGCACACGCCTGCACGCACACACCTGCACACACACCTGTGCACACACACCTGCGCACACTTAAACACACCTGCGCGCGCACACCTGCTCACACACACCGTGCACACACACCTGCATACACTAAGACACACCTGCGCATGCACACACACCTGCGCGTACACCTGTGCCCACGGGTCCTCCAGGTTCTGCAGAGAACATCCCAGGCTTCAGAGGAGCTGCCGAGGGCCAGCCCGACAGCAGCCCCCAGGCCAACCACGGCTCCTGGCGTGTGTGAGCACAATGAGAGGTGCGCGGCAGGCAGCAGAGGGTTTCCGGGCCACAGCCAGGACAACCCGATGCCTCTCTCACGTGCACCCACAGTCACCGTGATGACGGGTGGTTGCAGAGAATCCACTGATGCTGGTATGGATTTCTGGGAACCATGGCTCTGTGCACAGCCCCTCCCAGAAAGACTGTGACCACGGGCAAGGGACAGGGAACTCAAGAGGCTGCTCCGCGGGCTAGAGGACCGGGAGCCACACCAAACCCCGGGGCGATCTGGTTTTCCCCAAGATCGAAGAAGAAATGACATCTGGTAGCAGATTAAGAAATCAAATAAATGTGTCAGCAAAATTTTAAAAACCTGAGGTTGCCTTCTGGATAAATGACAGGCTCCCTAACTCAAGCCTGAGATCCACCCTCCTCCGTGCACCGCCGCCGTCCCGTCAAATCCGCTCTCTCACCTGGAACACACAACACCTGCCCCCAGTCTGCCAGTGCCCAGACTCAATCCTTCAGTCTCCCCACTTGCACCTGGCTGGCCCCAAGGAAACATCTCAGGTCCCCTGGCGGGGAGGGGCCCGCTGGAGGCTGACTGGTCACGGCAGAACTCGTCTGCTCAGGAAGCTGCTTACTCTGCTCTAGGGCCAATGCAAAGCACTGTTTGGCAGGAAGGAGAAGTCCCTATCCCTAAGGGAGCACACACGGCCAAAAAAAATGTGACCCAAGAATTCAGCTCGAATAGTACAAGTAACTGTTAGAAATGGGTGTCTGCTAAGGTCTTAGTGGCCACTCATCCAGGAAATCCCAAATGCTTTCTGATTTCCCAGGAGCCAGTGCTCTGATCCAGCAGACCACAGACGTGCTGTCAGTCTTTTCCCATTCTGGGCGGGATTCTGTCTTCCTGGGGTGGTTCTATCTGGTTTTATTCCTCCTTAGATACCCACATACCGTCTCCCCTTTTCCACAGACTTTTTGCACCTGACCCTCCCCAAGGGCTGGGGATGGATGCTGATTTGCCTACTTACAAGGGATTTGGTTCATAGTAATTACTGTCCCTACTTAACGCTGCAAAAGTAGGCTGTGTGTACTTTTATTTGCTTCCCTTCTCAATCTGCAGTTTCTTAAACGGAATGCAAACAATGCAGATTTCGGAGGCCTCGTGCAATTCCGAGTTCATTCCAGACAGGCATTCTTGCAGGGTGTAGACCCTACAATGAGTTATATTCTTGTAGGACGTTGAAGACACGTTCTTATCTTTATGTGGAAAAGTCAGTTCTCAAATAGCTGTTCTTAGAGAGTAATTTTTTCCTCCAGCTGCTTCAAGACTTTGTTTTTAGTGTAATTAAACTTCATAAGGATGTGCTCACATACAGTTTTCCCATTAGTAATTCTCCTCTGGACCCAATGGTCTCTTGAATCTCTGAGTTGGTACATCTCAGGACTTCTGGAAAACATCTCCATCATTACCTCTCCAAATTCTCACTCCTTCTCTCTCTTCTCCTCCTGTGACTCCAAACAAATGCACATTAGGCTTCCTGACCACACCCTTCCACATTCCTACTCTCCAGGTTTTATTACAGCTATTTCCTTCCAACCATCTTCCAAGTCACTCGTGTTCTCTTTAGCTGCATCTAACCGCCATGTTTTTAATTTGGTTAACATATTTTTCAATTCCAGAAATTCTACTTGGTCATTTTTTCAAATTTCTTCTATAAAATTATAGTTTCCTCTTCCCCTGCAAACATATTCAAGATTATCTGTTTTTATTTCTTCATACAGAGTCAAGGATAATGGTTTCCTGGTATGTGCCTAACAATTACAAAAGCACAACATTCTGTGGGCTAGTTTCTGTTATCTGTTGTTTCTGTTTGGTTTACTTAGGGAGTTTCAAATGGGTGACAAGCTTTGACTGTATGCAGATCATTTTATTTGAAAAATGTACATGTCTGTAGAAACAATTTTAGTTCTAGTGACCTCCTCCAGAAACAATTTTGCTTGGCGTATCCCAAGCACTGCGAGTGCTCCAGTAGAAAAGTCCCATAACTAAGGTTCAAACAACCCTGGTCCTCCCAGGTGACGTGAACCAAGATTACAAGACTGTATGAAGGCTGTCTCATTCCAGTTTTCCCTGATGGTCACTCTGCTCGGTCACAGGAAGGTTATGGGCATTCTCTGTCCGGGGTAGTGAAACCCATTCATTCCAAGAGACTCAAAACAACAACTTATGTTGGGATTCTTTTTTCCAGATGAGCAGATGCCCTTAGAAGAACAGCAGTTAGTGCTGGGCTCATCTCTCTGAGCCCTAGCCTTCTCCTAGAATGTAGCCAGGGAGTTTTGTCTTTTTGATAGTTCAGTGCTTTTAAAAAGAAATGTGTTTCCTTTTTCTTTCTTTCATTTTTTTCTTCTTTTCTTTCCCCCCCACCCTGTTTTTTACTAGCTTTGAAATGAATCCTCTCAAGTATGTTCAGTGGGCAGCGTGGGTGGAATCATCAGACCCAACACCACCGGAAGTGAGGCCCATCTACTCTCANCCCCCCCCCCCCTGTTTTTTACTAGCTTTGAAATGAATCCTCTCAAGTTTTTTAGGTATGTTCAGTGGGCAGCGTGGGTGGAATCATCAGACCCAACACCACCGGAAGTGAGGCCCATCTACTCTCATCTTTGTCCTCCATTCTGAGTTAAGTGGCTCAAGTCTTCACCTCTCATTCTGAGGGAAGTCCCACCGCTTGTGCCCCCACACACCAAAGGGGATTCCCCTGGGTTCTCCTGAGCCACCTTAGCTCTCCTGAGACACATCATCACCCCCGCCCAGCACACTGCCTCTTGGGCTGCTGCCATCTTGCACTCCGCATGGCACCACTACAGACACACCTGTCTCTCCTCAAGGAGGGCACCTTCCTGTCTACATAACATACCTTCACAGAGGGTTTAAGGGTAGCAGAGAGGGGGTACAACACCACTCTAAACAGAAAACCACTTAAACGTGCTTTTGAGAAATTCTTTAGTCAACCCTCCCCACCACAAAGTAAGACAGTGATGCTGTCTCTCTTCCGGTCTTCCCTCACCTCCTCACCGTGCTTCCTTCTGTGCCCCCCGAGACCTCTGTCCTCCTTCACCTCGCCATTCTGCTCTTCACAACACACCTGCTGGGGCTCCAGGCTTCCTTTAACCTTACAGAGCAATTCAGCTCTTTCCGACACTAGTCCTTTCTGGGCCATGCCCATAAAACCTCACCTTCCTTTTTTCTTTTAAATTCTTTCAGTGTATTTAAACTAAAAAAAAAAAAAAAAANAAAAAAAAAAAAAAAAAATTCACCCATTTCTCCACCCCACCCCCCACACCCCGCGGCCCCCACCTCTTGCAACCACCAATCCATTCCTTGCATCTACGATATTTTAGGTGGGTTTTTCTTTTTTTAAGACTGCACATATAAGAGAGCTCATACAGGATCTGTCTCTGTCTGACTTATTTCCCTTCGCATAATGCTCTCGAGGTGCCAAAGAGCTCTGAAATAAATGCTGTCCTTCCCCTAAAATGCAGAAATGAGGCAGTGGGGTTTTTTTAAAGCACTTTTTCTTCCTAACATATCCTGCCCTTAATAAAATCTTTATAGTCCCTGCAAAAGTTCCTAGTCCACAATTGCTCCAAGAGGTGAGTGATGAAATGGGGGGAGGGTGAACTTCACGCAGCTGAGGCCTGCAGGTGCCTCTCCCGAGGGGCTGCTAAGGGGCCTGGGCACCCGCCAGCCAGAGAGTCCAAACTCTGTCCCCTGTGTGCACTTCCTGCTTGGAAACCCTGGGTGTTTAAGGTTTCATGAGAAGAACAGTTACAAACCGGCGACAGCTTTCGCGTATTTTACCTATCTATTCTGTAAAAGAAGCTTCTCTGTTGTGAAGAACTGATCCTTTAAGCCAAACGCTGCAGGACGAAAGTACCCTCCTCAAAAACCACACTGAGAAATGTGATTCACGAAAAAGCACAGCTTGGGTTGGGATTCCTTTGGTCACTGTTGCTGCTCTTTGGAACAATCATCCAGCAAATCTGCAATGTGCTTCTTTCTAAACCATAGCACCAGAGAAAATCAACTCAAGTATTTCCCCAAACTGTAGCACTGGAACAAATGAGCACTAACCAGGACTTACTAACCTCCACGAAAATGTAAAGTATGCCTTCTGAGGGACACGAGGGGAAGAGAAGAACCCGCCCAGGGAGTGTAATTCACATCTACCGCAGACCATTGCTCCGAGAGCTGAGACCGGGGACGGCTGTGAAGCTGCTAGTGGGGAGAACCCAGCCATGTCCCGGGATCTTGCGGCGAAGCTAACCATACACGCAGTCACATAAGCAGCGAACAGCATTGCGAGTAGACAGGTTGGAAAGCAGCTAAATATACTGAATCAAATACAGTATTACTGGAAGAACCGTGAAAAACTTCACCGTATGGAAATTAGGTAATAACCATTAGATACACAGTCGAAAATCAGACTCAATCAAGGAACAAAATGGAGTTTATAATTTGTACGACTCCATTTTATAATGTCATTCGATAGTTCCCCAAACCAAGTGCCTTTCTGGGGGAGATTATTTCCATTTCAGTTTGCTGCTGCGAGTGGCACAGCAAGGGGAGAGGCACCGTAACGCCGGGGAGGCAGATGCAGCACCGGAACGCACACCCCTGCATCCACATTTGAAGCCAAGTACAATTTCTCTGTACATTCAGCGAAATCACCTGCCAAGCTCACATGAGGCTCTTTGTGAAAAGAGCCTTTCTCTTCTCTGTACCTCACCGCTGACCGGCTGGTGCCACAAATCTACGCGTGGTTCTGCTTGGTATCACTTCATTAATGCTCCGCTCATTAATGTAACAAACTATCAGGAGAATATGCTTGGAATGGGCAGGCATTATCTCCCAACTTTCATTTAATTAAACTCTGCTATTGCAATATGACAGTCAGCACATCATAGGGGAAATTATTTTAAGAATGAAGGTAAAAAGTATTTCAAAGCCCCCACTTAAATATGAAAGCATAATCTAAAACGGCCGAGCACACACTATAATTTTTCTATAATATTAAAGATGTTACCTCCAGACTTGGTAATTAATTGGATTCCGTGGAGAAATTATGCCAGCATCCTTGATAGCAAAATGATGCACAAAGGCAGGGAACACAGTGCCAAAGGACAGCCATAAACAACCATGCTGTCGCCCAGATTATGACAATCATCGGGCTTAATAAGGAGTGAGAGCTGCCCGCTCCTGCTGCACACTCATTACTCCTTGCAAAGTGCCTGCACTGAATTCCGATTATGTCGCCTTAATGAAAAGGAAGGGGAGAGGCTTGTGCTCCAGGGGGCTGACCAGAAGAGTGCACGGCCCTGCCCTGCGGGAGCCAGGACCCACAGGCTGAGTGAGGGCAGGATCCTGCCAGGGTGAGGGCAAGTCCAGAGCCTCCCACCGCCTCCTCTCGGACCCTCAGGGAGATGGCTGCTCGGGAAGCAGGCTTACCGTCAATCCGGCTCACGAGCTCTTCCAACATTTTCACCTTCATTTGAATCCCAGGTTGGGCAAAGGTATAGTTGTCCTAAGAGAAAAATAACAAATATATGAACAGAAACTAAGACACACCTTCCAAAGGAGAAAAAGGAAGTCGGAACAAAGGTGAACAGTTTCACAGCAGAACAAATTCACCAACTGATCCGTGCACGGGGCACCAGGCCCTGTCACAACGGCAGGTCCGCAGCACAATACCGTCGGGGGTCAGGTCCGGCCCTGCCCGACGTCAGAGGGCAAGCACACCTGACTAGGGGAGCATTTACTGGGACACCTCTTTATGTAAATGCAGATATTTACATTTACATTGGAACAAATGGGCGTGGGCACGGACAGCTCCTTGAGAAGTGTGCGCTGGAAGCAGCTGCCTGGCCCCTGCATGGGCAGCGGGCACGCACCAGTGCCAGACGAGCGGACACGGAACGGCGCCCCGGCCCAGTGCTGATGGGGCTGGCATCCCGCCCACCGTCCCAGGGCGAATGACACGGCTGCTGCTCGAGTGAAGTGTGAACATGTGACCACTCTCGGTGAACCCAGGTGAAGGAGTTGATAAACTGAGACAGGAAAACCAGTGCAGGCGTCAAGCGAAACAAGTCCTCGGTAAAATAGACCTGGAAAAGGAGCCCTGCTCTGCTACTCGGGTGTGCGGCCTCAGCAAGCAACATCACCTCTCTGGGTTCCCGTTGGTCATCCACACCGTGACAATAATGCTGCCTTCTGGGTCTGTGCCGAGGCATCCAGGAAACCAGGCCAGGGGACCATGCTGGGGGGCCCAGGAACAAAGGTGGGGTCTCAGCCAGCCTCCACCACCTTCAGCAGGGCCGCTGGCTCCAAAGGCACAGGCATCCACGCGGGGACACACATGCAAGGCAGAGACAGCCCCAAAGAGGTCTACGGCCTTAGCCCAGAGCCTGCCAAAGGCCACAAAGGCGCCAATCCACTGACCAAGGGGAATTATCTGGACTAGCCGAGGCCCACTGCAGTGCCGGGGTCCTGACAAGTCCACGGGAGCATGAGAAGGACTCGACCTGCCGCAGCAGCGTTGAAGATGGAGGAAGGAGCCACGAGGCAAAGGACGCGGGCTGGGAAAAGGTCAGGCTGTGAGATCTCCCTGGAGCCTCCAGCCCACACCTTGAGTTCGCCCGCACAAGACACACATCAGAAGCCCGGCCTCCAGAACCAAGAGACAGTAAATAATCTGTGTTGTTTCCAGCCCCGAAGCCTGTAGTGATTGTTACAGCCACAGGAATACAGGAAGCTTTGGGGATGTTCTTCACTGGGGCCCCTAGGACCCACTAAGATAAAAGGACAAGAAGAGAATCTGGAGGAATCAATACCCCACAGCAACCCCTGCAGATCCCCAGACTCTAGTGAGCACACAGGCCTCGGCCCCAGCGGCTCACGCAGACTCGTGCCAGGCCAGTGCTGGGACGGAATGGCTCGTCCTCAGGGAGCGACACCAGGCAGGTCGCACAAGCCGCGCCAAGGACAGCGAGACCCCTGGCCTCTATA